>NW_024082057.1:43507-45639 GCF_003009895.1 Hyaena hyaena | reverse complement strand
CCTCCTCCCCCCCTTCCTCAACTGTACGCAGGAGACCCGAGAACCCCCGCCCGCCCGCAGCGTGCTCACAGCCCACTCTTGTCTGGCACTCCAGGCACACTCAGACGCCTATGTCCCCACATGCACAGCAGCCACCCTCCCCCTGTGGGGCTGGTGTCACCGGCCCCTGGTGAGGAGCCTGCCCACCCGCCCGCTGGGGACTGGCTCTCCCCGGCTCCACGCCCATCCCTCAGCAGGCCTTGCCATTCCCGCTCCGAACCGCACATCTCAGACTTGCGGCTGGCGGCCCCCTCCGGCCGCCACCGCCGCCGTCCCCTGGGGGTGCCCCCATTCCTCCACCTCTGACAGCCCGTCTAGCAGGGCAGCCACAGGGGCCTCTAACAAACACAACCCAGTGCCCGCGCTCCCCTCTTCGCGGCCTAACGGCTTCCCGCTGTACGTAGAACAAAAGCGAAGAGCGTCTGCAGAGTCGGACGTGCTGCTGTGACGTGGGTCTTCTCTGGGGACTGTGATTCCATGCACGGGGGGCGGGGGCGACGGCCCTCCGGCATGTCACGTCTCCCAGGATGGTCTGCGGGAGGGTTTCCATTCCTCCCAATATTTTATTCACAAATAAAGTCAATTAATTCAACGAGTCAGCTTACGGCCTGAGGATCGACGTCCCTCTTGGTAAACACATTCTGGTTAGTCCCCGCTTTGCCCACCTGTGTCACGGGCGATGTCAGGCGCAAGCACGGGGGCCGTGTGCTCCCCTTGCCCCGGCTGCTACCGCGCAGGCCGACCACGCGCCCGTCCGGGCAGGAGAAGGCCGTGTCCAGGCCGGGCCGAGACCGTGTCAAGGGGCAAACGCAGCGTTCAGCTCTGTCAGTTCTGCTGGGCTTTTCTCTTTCTTTTCTGTTTCTTTCATTCACACTTTATCTTATCAATCCACTTCTGCCTTTTTTTTTCTCTCTTATATTTATTAAGCTAGAACCTTTGTCTCCACTGCCATGGACAGTGTGTGACTGACTCAGAGGAACCTGACAAGATCCCACTTTGTTCGCTGTGTCCCTTATAAAAGGAACACCCGGCCCTGGTCCACGGCCAACGCTCCGGTGGCAAATGAGTGAGAAGTGACGACTTCCCCCGGCTTCCCCGAGTCCCAACCTTGCACGGCCGATATGAGCACATTTTTGGCGCGAACTCCCACCCCGCTCTGTGCGCCAGTGTGGACATCGTGCATGTACCTTGTTTTTCTCCCAAGCGGGAGTGTTTGTGGGTCATGGGTGTACACGTGGCTCATTCTGCCCCCCAGATGCACATCACGTAGGTGGATCACCGTGCGTTAAACAGCTACCCTGTCGGTGGAAAATCACATTATTTCCAGATCATCTGTTTTGTATTGTTTTGCTGTTTCCATGACACATAATGCAGCGAGAGACGCCCTTGTTTGTGAGTATCTTCATGCTGTCACGCTTCAGTTACGACCGAGATCGAAGTGGGCTGAAGAGCCGCAGGATATCTGCAATTCAAATTAAAAAGATGAAAACAAAAAGACGAGTAGAAATATGGGCAAATAATGTAAATGGGAAATTCATGTGCAGGGAGAAACATTGATGGCTGGCACAGGACGGAATCGGGAGGGCCGTACTAATGCAGAGGGAGAGGGCGACGAATGAGCTCGTTCATCCCAGGTCGACAGGGACGCAGGCAGGGACCCATCAGTCACGGCCAGGAGGGCCACCAGTGCGCCCCAGGCGGCCGAGTGCTCCTCTGGCTTCACAGAGTCCCCCATCCGGAAACCCCGCAGACGGGGCAGCCCGAAGGCCGGAGAGAGTTCCAACCTCCACCCAGTAACGTGTCAACAGCAAACAAGAAGGTAGCACCATAGACCCTCTACGTCGTCACGCCAACGCGGGCAGACTGCATTCTCCTTTCACACCGCACCAGCACCAGCACCAGCACCAGCACCAACACCACCAGCACCACCAGCACCAGCACCACCAGCACCACCAGCACCAGCACCAGCACCACCACCAGCACCAGCACCACCAGCACCACCAGCACCACCAGCACCACCACCACCACCAGCACCAGCACCAGCACCACCACCACCAGCACCAGCACCAGCACCACCACCACCACCAGCACCA
>NW_024082057.1:9732-42544 GCF_003009895.1 Hyaena hyaena | reverse complement strand
CACCAGCACCAGCACCACCAGCACCAGCACCAGCACCAGCACCAGCACCATGATGAATTGAGGTGGTGACAGGGGAATCTCTAACTTAATCCTCATTTTAGTGACTATGACTTGGGGTTTCATATTTTTAAATTATGTTCCCATTGGCCTTTGAAAAATGTTTTTCATGTGTAAGCAGTTTCTTTCCACCCTTGTTTGACTTGGGTTTTGTTGTAAGTGGCTGCTGAGCTCTACCAAGTGCCTCGCAGGCATATGCAGGGAATATTGCATGTTCGGTATTCATTTGATCTTCCAGCAACCCGCCATCTTTCCTCTGTTCCTCTGGGGGGAAGCGCCCAGGGTGTACACTGTGTGTGAGGGACAGTGATTTCACCCCCTACTAAAGGCAAAGGACCAGATCCCCCCTGCCGGCAACTGGGGCCACGGGGCCACGCACCAGTCAGAGTCGGGTGCAGGGAAGAGATGGATGACGGGATGCCAACCCACACCCGCCTCAGGGCAGGCCCGGCATGGATCCTACAATCACTTCCTCAGTGTCTGAGCCGCCAGCGAGAGGAGGGTCGAGTGTAGCCCTCTGTCCCGCTGAGAAGCCTGTGGACACCGGGCCCCCTTGCCAGGCAATGCAGCGCTCAGCCCGTCCCTAGGGACGGAGCCCCACTCCTTTCACCACTCGGGCCCTGACAGCAGCGTCCCAGCCAGGTCGGGCTCTAGCGCCAGCCACCGTCCCGGGCCGTCTCCGTCCTGGAGCAGGTTACGGCGGCTCCGACACCCTCGCGGGGCTGAGGCCGACGCTGTGTCTATCCAGACAGACCAAGTGTCAGAACCAGGCTGTCTTTCCGTGAACGCCGCCAACACGGGGATCCCGGCGGTGTCTCTGGGCCTCGTCTTGGGGCGGGGCACGGGCGGGGCCAGCTGTGCGGGGGCCTGGGAGCGCCTACCTCTTCACGTCTGCTCCAAGCAGAGGCTCAAGGGCCTCAGCTCTTCCTCCACGTGCCTTGGCCATTGGGGGCCTATCACTTCCATTCACGTATGAGAGACAGACAGACAGACAGACACAGACAGAGGGAGACAGCGTGGACCCAAAGGCTGGCGGGGGTTCTCAGTGGGCAGCAGCTGTGAGGCGGGGTTTCCCAGCACACGCAAACCTATACAAAGCAGGCTGGCTCTAAAAAAGCTAAAAATCTGCTTGTTTGGGCTGTTTCTCAAAATAACAAAGGTATAAGAATTTGAGTGTGGTGCCGGTGGGCTTTTGAGCAAAGGGACCTCAGCCTGGAGTGAAGAAGTAAACAGATGAGGGGCCACTACCCAGAGGCCAGCGTGGGTCCCTCCCCTGGCACCGCACACTCCCTCTTGCCCGCGTTTGGTCCCCGTGGGGCTAGAGGTTTGGTGCCAGGGGAGGGCGCACCAGAGACAGGGTGGACCCGTCGGATCCGAAGCGCCCCCCTCCCGGCCGCCGGAGCTGAGGGGTCACTGGACGGAGTTCTGGGGCTGTCCCGGGGTGGGGGGCGTGGGGGGGCGGGCCTGGTCCTCAGAGTCCTCCTGTGTGACCGAGACACGGAGAAGGACCACCTACATTTGATTTTCATGCATTTTCCTCCAAAGTCACAAGAACCAACAAAGGACCTAAGCGTGTGTCACCCTCTCGCCGGAGCAGGAGCTGGATTCAAGCTGCGTCATGCAGGGCCGCAGGCCACCTGACTCAAGACAGGCAAGCGGACGGGCAGATGAGGGCTAGTGCAGCGCCCAGGGGCCTCTGGCCCCGAGGCCCGCACAGCGGCCCTCCGGGCGGGGCAGGTGGGGGTGCGCGGCCCAGGTGCCCACGCTCAGGCGTGTCCCGCCATCGTGCTCCGTGCACTGGGTCCTGCACTCAGAGGTCAGAGTGCAGGACAATGGCTGCTTGCTGACGCCGAGGGCAGACAGCAAGTGGAAAGGACACCCTGGCGCAGCCCACAGCCCGGCCTTCGGGGGCAGCAGGGTGTGGGTGGCAGGTTGGAGATGGGCCACGGGGGCCACGGCGTCCTGCAGAACGAAACGCTGAACCTCCGGGCAGTGCCCGCCTGCCGGCCCTCCCTCATCTGCCCGCTCTGGTTTTTTATGTTTTATTTTTAATTATTTTTTTACATTTTTAAAATGTTTTTTATTTATTTCTAGGACAGAAAGAGAGACAGCGTGAGCAGGGGAGGGTCAGAGAGAGAGGGAGTCACAGATTGAAACAGGCTCCAGGCTCTGAGCTGGCAGTCAGCACAGAGCCCGATGCGGGGCTCGAACCCACGAACCGCGAGATCATGACCTAAGCGAAAGTCGGACGCTTAACCGACTGAGCCACCCAGGTGCCCCTATTTTTAATTTTTAAATTACATTTAAATCCAAGTTAGCGCACCGTGTAATAATGGCTTCAGCAGTGGAATTCAGTGACTCATCACGTAACATGTGACGCACGAGGCTCGTCCCAGCAAGCGCAGCCCTGGCCTTGGTGCCCATCCCCCACACCCTCCATCAGCCTGTTTGTTCTCCGTCTAGGAGAGTCTCCTATGGTTTGCGCCCTCTCTGTTATCTTACTTTCCCCTCCCTTCCCCCATGTTTATCTGTGGTGTTTCTTAAATTCCTCATATCAGCGAAAGTCCAGGCACTTCTGTGGTCTGCAGGCTTCAAAGGGGACCCAGGGCCTTAGGGCAAAACCAGACTGCGGCTCCAGAACTCAGGGTGCAGGGTCTCCCGCAGCCCTGCCCCCCCGCCCTCCCCTCCCCAGGGCTCTGACCAGACCCTCCCCCGCTGCTCGCAGCTGGGGGCCCTCCCCAGGCCGCCACTCCCCTGCGGCCTCGCACCCCCTCACCGGCCGGCGCCCGTTTCTTTTGCTGGGCAACACTGCCATCTGGTGGCCGGCTCTGCGCCGCCGCCACGCCTCTCCCGCCTCAAAGGAGTATTTCAGAACTCTAGCCCTGCACAAAGTGGTTTTGTTTTTTTAAATCACTGAGCCAAATTCAGGTGCCCACGTCGAGTCCAACATAGGAGGTTCGAGCCCCTCAGAGAGCTCTGTACAAGTGGCCGGGGGCGGGGGGGGCTGTGCTCCTACGAAGGTTCTTCCGTGCGCACAGCTGTCTCCACAGCCAACAGCCTGTCCTTCAGGCGCCCACCCTCCAAGGCTCTGCTAAAGGCCAGTCCTGACGACACTGCTGACTCACAATGGAGCCCCACTCCCCAGGCCAAGGGCACCGCGTCCCAGGCAGGGGGAGGGAGAGTGCACCGCCAGGGACACCACCACCCCCCCCCGTCAGTCTGTGCCTCAGCAGAGCCGGGGTCAACACCGAAACGCACACTCAGAAACGCACACTCAGAAACGCACACTCAGAAAACAGCAATAAGAAGTCCACTCCGGAGGAGAGCAGGGGCGAGCTCCGAGGGAGAGGAGGCGGGACGAGCTGGGTGGGCAAGAGCGTGAGGTGTCGCGGGAGCCTGGGACCTGGAAGCGCAGACTCCTCGGTGGGTTACCTGTCAGGGGGCCTGGCCTCACACGTTGACGGAGTGCCACTGAATGCCCCCCAGCCCCACAGCAGACAACCCCGCGGGCGCAGGGCACACACCCAGCTCTGCACCCGCACGTTTGACTACGGGGGCCGTACACACCCCTGTTTCCTGTCGCCTCTCGGGGTCCCGCTGATTATTTACATGTTAGAACCGGCTTGAGGTCTTGGACTTATTACTAACAACATATACCCCGTGCGCGCGGTCTCCTGGCTCCCTGACTCGATAATCCTGAAGGCAGGATTGCAAACGGTGTGGGGCACACGCCCTGCCCAGCGGGCAGCGTCAGTCCCTCCTGGGTCTGCGGGTGCTGGTGGGTTGGCCAGGGGCACCGACCCAGAGAGGACAGAGCTCAGGATGCGGGTCCCTCCCTAGAGTGAGGGGAGCAGCCAGGGAGGCCCCACAGCCGGCCACACCACCCCCGGGGACACGGAACAGCACAAATGGCTTTGGCCACAACAGGAAATCTCAGGCAGAGGCTGGTGGGCAGGAAAGCGCACCCCTTCCTCCCCATCCACCCTGTCCAGGGCCTCTGGCTGCAGCTGTAAAGCGAGGCAGTTACAGCAGCAGAAGGAACTTTCTCCAAGCCAGGCCTTGGTGTTCGGGGAGATTCCGAGGCTGGGCGGCCACACTGGGCTTCTCGTCCACCAGAGGGCGCAGCGCCGCAGCCCCAGCCCACAAGGGGGGCTCCGAGGGTCCCGGGGCAGGCGGGCACCCAGACAGCACGGGCGTCTGCCACCGGCCTGAGCTGTTGGCCCAGGGTGGGCTTCACCCCATCTCCCTGCGTCTGCCCTCATCGCCCGTGCGGCTGCTTTAATCAGGACTGGAAAATTCAAATGGTTGTTTCTATCACTTTAAAAACCAGGAAAACCTCAACCTTGATCATTTATGGTGCTTTTGTGTTCACAAATCAGGAGTCTGGGGCACCTGGGGGCTCAGTCGGTTGAGCGTCCGACTTCGGCTCAGGTCATGATCTCACGGTTTGTGGGTTTGAGAGCCGTGTCGGGCTCTGTGCTGACAGCTCACAGCCTGGAGCTGCTTTGGATTCTGTGTCTCCCTCTCTCTCTGACCCTCCCTTGCTCACACTGTCTCTCTGTCTCTCAAAAGTAAAATATTAAAAAAATTAAAAAACAAAAAAACAAAAATCAGGAGTCTGAAGAGTTCCCAGTCCTCACAAGAAAGGACACATCCTTCCGCTGCCGTGGCTGTGCCCTGTGCGCCCGGCCAGCCTGTCCGCGTGCGGCAGGCAGGCAGCGGGGCTGTGGCTGGTTCAGGGCACGAGCTCAACTGGACATCTTTCCAGGCAGGACACACATGGTTGAAGACACAGAGTTCCGAAGACAGTGTCGAGTCAACTTCTCGAGGCCACTTTGGCCAGAGGGTTTGCGGCCTTTGTGCCCCAGGGTAGGAGGCAGGTGAAAAGTTAGGCCAACATTCCCCTGAGCTTCCAGAAGCCTCTGTCCGATCCCAGGCCTGGGGGCCACTGCGGGGTCTTGAAGAAGGACCCACCGCAGGCCACGGGTGAGAGGAACGCACTAAGGCAGCGTATGGTGACCTGCGTGGAGAAAGCACGAGGGAGACGTGGGCGTCGAACTGCTCTCCGCACAGACACGGCACCTCCGCTTTCGGGCTGTCATTAGCTGATGCTGGAAGATTGCCTCAAAATCAGTGATCAGGCAATCAACCGCGACTAAGGACAAACACCCACCGTCTGACACTGTGGCTTGACTAATTGTCCACTTTCCTTAACATCAAACCGGCCTTAATCGCTAAGGGTTAACAAGACTCTGTGATGTGACCAGTGGGTCTGCAGTGTCTGAGCCTCCCTGCGGAATGTCTGAAATGCAAGGTTCTAAGTGGAAAGAGCCTGGGAAGCAGCCGCTAGTGAGAGTGAGGACTCCATAGACACCCCCAGACCCCGCTTCCGGCCACACCGCGGTGGCCGTGAGGGGCCGCGTCCCCGGAGACAGCCTGCACGGGGCCAGCGGGCAGTGAGTGCAGCAGCCCTGGGCTGTCCCGGCTCCCTCCTGGAGCCAGAACCGTGGGGCAGGAGGGGTCCCCAGAGAGCCCCCCCCCCACCGCTCCCAGCGGCCTCCTCAAGGGAGGGGCTCAGAGATGGGGGCTCGTGGCCTCCGTGCCTGACTCCCAGCTCTGCCAGCTGAGGCACCCACTTCAAAGACATCCATCCCCAGTAATCGCCACATGGCCGCAGGGCCAGATAAGGAGCCGGCCGCCCCACCCATGAAGCTCTGCTCAGCCCGGGGATGAGACCGCGGGCGCTGCCTGACCTCGCTGACCTCGCATTCCCTTCCTCTGCCCAGTCCTGCTCTGATCCTAAGTTCATCAACAAAGAATGGATCCGTGAAGCCCCAGCGCCCACCCCCCGCACTCCCCCAAAAAGTTAGAAACGGTGCCCCTTCTCTCCCCGTGACCTTGCCGTGTGGCCCCAGGTGTTCACGGCCCCCCAGAACCTGTGAGGAGCAAGTTCCTCAGCCGGTGCCGAGGTGTGTCCCAAGGTCACCGTAGGGACCGGCCGGGCCGGTGCAGCCACAACCCTGGGCCCGGTGGGAAAGGTCTGTGGGGGCAGGTGAGGGCCCTGGGCACCCCCGGCTGATAGCATCACTACCTACGGGCACACAGGCAGCTGGCAGCGGTGAGGCAGAGCCCCCCCCACCCCGAGGGGAGCCCCCAACAGGAAGAGAGCTGCAGAAACCTGCGGAGTGGGCCGCAGAGCCTCCCGCGCGTGGTAGACCACACCCGACGGACGGACGGGCGGCCCTGGGCAGCACGCAGGGCCCTAAGCAGAAGCCCAGGGGTGCCCAGCAAGCGCCAGCAAGAGCCCCAGGCCGTCCGGGGCGCCCCGGGAGCCCCCGGGCCGACACTGAACCATGCTGCCTAGTTTCAGTGGGCACACAGTTGGTCCCGGGGTCCCCCCACTACCCTTGTAAGGTCTGTGGGATCAGCATCAATGTCCCCCATTTCATTCTGACACCGAGGATTTGAGTCTCTGGTTTCCCCTCGGTCGGCCTGGCTAGATGTTTCCCACAGAACTAGCTTCTGGTTTCACTGACATTCTCTATTTTTGTCTTTTCGATTTTATTGGCTTCTAATCTTCATGATTTCCTTCCTTCTTGTGTTTGCTTTCATCGAGCGGGCACAGTCTGGTTCTCTGCTTGCCTGGGGTATCCATTTACCTGTTCATTAGGGGCCTTTCTTTCCTGATCTGTGTTCCCAGGGCTGTAAATTCCCCCACGAAGCACCGCTCTCGCTGCATTCCACAGATTTTGCAATGTTGCATATTCTTTTCACTTAGTTCAAAATATTTTTAAGTTTCCACCGAGACTGTCTGACACTTGGGCCATTTAGAGATGGGTGGTTTGATTTCCAAATAGCTGGGGAGATCTTCATGTTCCTGATTTTAAGGTTAATCTGCTTCGGTTTGCAAACATACTTTTGGCGGAGGCATTCTTCGGATTCCCCCACCCCGGCCACATGAGGATGGGCGGT
Source organism: Hyaena hyaena (assembly GCF_003009895.1). Classification (NCBI taxonomy): domain Eukaryota; kingdom Metazoa; phylum Chordata; class Mammalia; order Carnivora; family Hyaenidae; genus Hyaena; species Hyaena hyaena. The sequence goes on along the minus strand of NW_024082057.1, from coordinate 35,515 downwards.
GGCCCAGAGCACTCTCGATGGGAGATAAGGAGCCGCTGGCCTTGTCATCTTGGGTGGGAATATCTCTCCCTGCTCCAGACTCACTGCGTGCGCCTTTGATCTGCTTCGGGATGTGGGTCAGATGGTGCCGGGCCAAACCCCGCTCTTATCTGTCCCCTGAGGGGAGGGGAAGGGGTCCTGCTGTGGCGCAAGAGGGGTGCGTGCAGGCCCACAGCTCCGCGTCAGCCGCCAGGAGGGACCAGCTGCCATGGGGGACCAGCACTCACCCCCGAAACTGACCTCAGGGTCTCTTCTCCGTGTGACTCGGGCACTGCCCATCCCTCACGACTGCCTGTGCGTCTCCTGGCACCTCCCGGATGGAGAGGGAGAGGACAGAAGTGCTCAGATGCCTACTCCTGGGGCCAGGCAGCAGGTGCCCCTTGCTCAACACACACTTCATATGACTTCTAGGCTTTTAAATTTGCTAAGGTTTGGTTTTGGGCCCAGGGTATGATCTATCTTGGCAAATGGTCTGTGTGTGCTTGAAAAGCATGAGTTTTCACAACAAACAAACAAACCAAAGCTGAAACTGACCCATAAATAGAGAACAAACTGGTGGGCGTCAGGGGGAAGGGGGGGACGGGGGGAAAATGGGTGAAGGGGAGGAGGAGGTACAGGCTCCCAGGGATGAGATGAATGAGTCACGGGAACGACAGTAGAGCACGGGGAACACAGCTGTGGTTTTGTAATGGCGGCCTGTGCAGGCGGGCGCAGCCGCAGCGTGGCCAGGGCAGCACAGCACGGGGACCCGGGGAATCGCTACGTTGTTCGCCAGAAGCCGGTACTAACACTGTGTGTCAGCCATACTTCAATTTTTAAAAGCCCATTTAAAGAAGAATAAGGTTTCTCTATTGTTGGGGGGAACGTTCTAGAACTGTCACTAGGCCAGGTTGCCTGAGGGCGCTGTCAGACCCTCCACGTTCCTCCCTCTGCCCGCTTGGGCAGGGGCATGGGAGACTCTGGCCGTACTGGAGGATGTGTTTTTCTGATCAGCTTTTGCTGCTTGTGTTTGGGAGCTCTGTTATTATGTGCTTAATGTTTATGATTATTTTAATTTCTTGATGAATTGAAACATCAATGTGTAACGTCCCTCTTCACGTTATTACGGCATATCTTTCTCCATCCCTTTACCATTGACCTAGCTAAGTTTTGATATTAAAGTGGAATTCTTACAGAGAGCATACACTTGGGTATTTCTTCTTTATCTAGTCTGACGATCTCTGTCTTTAACTGTCGTGTTTACCACATTCATGTTTACAGTGATTATGGATACGATCAGATCAAACTCTTACCTTAGTAGCCGGTTTATACTTGTCATGTTTGTTCTTTGTTTTCTTTATCTGCTTCTTCTATCTTCTTGGGTATAATTCGGAACTTTTGATTATTCTATTTTATCTCCTCTACTGACTTATTCATATCTCTTTTTTTAAAAACACTGTTTAGTGGCATTTACATTATAGACTTTAAAATAATCTTAGCCCACCAAAAAATAATATTCTACTGCTTCGTGTATACAGTAGGGACCTTATGTGCCCAAACCCTCCCTCCTATACCTGCCGCGGTGGTTAGCATACACCCCACCTTTGCATAAGTCGTAACCATCCAGTGCATTCTTACTGTTCTTGTTTTAAGCAGTTATCTTGTAGAGCAATTAAAAATACAGACAATATATTTTACCTTCATTTTGTCTATTTCCCAGATTTTTTCTTTTTAGATCCAAATCTCTGACCTATACCACATTTCCTCGGTCTGAAGAAATCCCTTAAACATTTCTTACAGAGCAGGCCTGCCGGAAATAAAGTCCCTCTGTTTCTATCTGCTCGGGAAAGTCTTTATTTCTCCTTTACCTTTGAAGGATTTATTTATCGGATATAGATTCTGGGTTGACTGTTATTTTCCGTTAACACTTTAAAGATATCGCCCCATTATCTCACTTGTGTGGTTTCTGATGAGAAGCCTGCTGTCATTCTCATCCTTGTGATCTTGCGGGTGACGTGGTTCTTTTACTGTGACAGCCATCAGGACAATTTCCCCATTGTCTCTGGCTTTCAGCCATTTAATTACGATTTGCCCTAGTGTGTGTTTGTGTCTGGATGGTTGTGTATTTGGGTATTGACCTTGATCAGTAATCTCTGAATTTCTTAGATCAGTGGTTGAATGTTTATCGCTCATTTTGGAAAATTCTCAGCCATTATTTCTCCAACTACTTCTTCTGCCTTCTCTTTTCCTCTTCCTTCCCCACACCCGGGATTCTCATTCCATGCACGTTACGCTATTTGGTATTGCCACACGGCTCCTAGATGTGCTGGTTCTCTTTCTTACTCTTTTTTTTTTCCTCTTTGTATTTCAGTTTGAGCCCTTTGGAGCCATTTTTATTTCTGTTTCTGTGTTTTCAATTTCTAGCCTTTTGATTTTATTCTTTCGGTTAGTTTGTGCACCTCTGCTGAAAGTACCTACGTGTGTCAAAGGCCCCCCGCCATCTCCTCCCACGGGAGCCCCTCAGACCCAAGCGCCGTCTTGCCTGCATCACCACAGATTAAAGTTGTCCTTTTCTGGAAATCATAAGGGTGGCGCCATCCAGGACGCGCTCCTTTGTGGTCAGCCGACTGGCTCGACGATTAGGTCTGTGGAATTGCCATGGCTCTTCTCTGTCTTTTGAGCCTCCGTAAAAAAATTTTTTTTTCAACCTCCAACACCTCCATATACATTTTGGAGTCAGTTTATCAACACAAGCAAAGTTAACTTTCCGGGATTTTGATACAAATGACATGAATTCCACATATAAGTCTTGGAGGAACTGACATCTTTCTAAATGCGACTTTTTGAATCCATAAATACAGTATTTGGCTTTATTTGCTTAGATCTTTAATTTCCTTGAAAAATATGTTGCAACTTTCATTAGTTCTTACTTGGACTTTATACCTATGTAATTGGGGGGTTTTTTATATTTTAAACTTTTAAATTTTATTTGATCTATTTTACATTTCAATTTTAAGAGATTATTGCTTGTCCTCAAAACACGATTTTCACGTGGATCTTGTATCCACCTACCTTGCTATACTAACTTTTTAGTTATAACAGATTTATTTGAGCTTTATACGTTAAAAATTATGTCATTTATGAATTACAGCAATTTTCCTTGCCCTTTTCCAGTTTTTATCGTGGGATTTCCTTCCCTTGCCTACTGAATGGACTGGGTTCCATGGCACACACGCTCTGATTACAACTTTGCAAAAAAGAGGAAGCAAAGGTGCGTTTAGTTGAAAGCTCTTCTTTATATTGCAAACATTCCTTAGGTCTGTAAGAAAATGTCGCCACCCAGAGAATCTGTATCGGGCACCTTTCAAACAAAGGGACCAGAAAGTCGTGCCTCCGTGAGCTAAGGGAGCCACATGCTGGACGGACAAGGCACCTGTTGGCATTGGTGTTTCCTGCCCAGAATTTACGGATGTCTGTCTCTCTTCTCAGTGCCAGAAGGGGCAGACTGGGTAAGTTTGTCCCAAGCAGAGTCCCTGGGCCCCGGCGGGAGGAGGCTCAGCAAGAGGCCAGGTTCCCTGGGCAGGGAGAGAAGCCTGTGAGCGCTGGTTGCAGAGCCCTGACATCCACGTCACAAGCCACACTCTTGGGGGACAGACCTCTCTCCCCCCGAGGCACCAGGCGGGAAGAGGCGAGTGTGACAGACGCAGGCAAGCACTTCCACAGGGGACGTGAATACGCGCGTGTGGGTATGTATGTTTCCGTCGTCCTGAGGAAGTTTCCATCGATTGCTGTTGTGTTGTTACTCATCAGGTACTGGTGACTCTGATCCCTACCTTTTCAGGAATTGGAAAGACTCGCTTTCTCCCTGCTAACGACGTGGTTTGTCATTACTCGGCACACTACACCCGGGGTCCCTGCTTGTCGTGATATGTCATTGGGCAAACACACTGTGGGATTCAGTTTGCCAGGACTCTCATCCAGCCGCGTGGGGACGTCTCTGGAAGGTGACCACTGATGGCCCCGGCTGGCACGAGCCTCACCGCACCTCTGCCTCCATCCTCACAGGGCTACCTCACGGGCCTCTGTGGGCCAGTTTGGGTCTCTGGTCAGGTGAGGGGCAGAGAGGCAAGAAGCAGCAGAGGGCGTGGGTGAAGAGCCAGGAGGAGGGTGCACTTGGTGACAAGATGGCCCCAGGGTTCTGTCCACCCTAATAACACGCTGCACAAGCTGGGTGTGCGGGTGGGGTGGACAGTGAGGTCATGGAGCCCCGGAGCGGTGGGCTGGGCAGCCGAGGCCCCTGCATCCAACAGGCCCCCACGCTTGCTGGCAGGAGCCTCAGAGCTTGCACTGGCAGCGGGCGGGGACACAGCAGCTGGAGCCGCAGCCTCCGGAGCAACCTCGGCAGCCCGTGGTTCTGGTGGGTTCTGGGTGGAGTCGGTCAGAGGAGCAGGTGCAGAGATGCGGACCCTCCTGGGCCAGGGACTTCACACACCTGCCAGGTGTCTCTGGGCACGTGCCCACTCCCCTCCCTGGGGTGTGCTCCCCAGGTGCTCATCGGCCACTTCCCCACGGCATCTGGACCCTGTAATTACCCTGCTCACCTGCCTTCTCTGCTTTCCCAGGTGACATGCAGAGGGCAGGTGTTTAGACCATCACGATAAGCGTCTCCCCAAAACACCCTCCAAAAAACAAAAACACCTTCCACTGAACTGGCCAGAGTCGGTCAAACATGAGTAATAACACTTACATTTTTATATTGCCTCCAACTCTTAAAATATAAGATGGCTGCGCAATAAAAAGAAGCTCAGAAATATAAGGAAAGATGTAAAAATAACAAATAATCCCAGCACACAATGGTAACATTTTGATTAATTTCTCCCCATTTTACCATTTCCCCTAGATAGCTACGTTTCCTTTTACATTATAATCTCTACGTAAACATGGTGTTGGGTGTTTTTGCTGAACTTTTCTCCATGTCGGGCAGGAAGCTTAATTGAAGAGAAGATTTTGTAGCTTTACCCCGACACAGCACACAGGCGAGCACGGCTACTTCTGCCTTCTGGCTCCTTCGGGGACCAGGTTGCTCGCAACTCTTGTCTAAGATCTACGCAGACACAGCAGCCAGTGTGATCGTGTGTTCCTCTAGTCTTTCTGAACTTCACATCTAGAAAGGGGCATTTCAGTTATTGCTTTAATTCTTTTTTAGTGAGGGTGATTTTTTTTTTTTACTTTACTATAAATTGTATTTTCTTTGCTCTTTATCGCTTTGAGAAGTTACTTATATATGGAGGAAATAAAGTTCTAATCCTCAAACAGTGTAGTTTGTTTTCCACAGGTGTTTATATGGGAGTTTAGCTTAGGATTTTTTTTTTTTTTTTTTTTTGAAAGGGAGAGAGAATGAGCAGGGAAGGGGTAGAGTGAGAGAGAATCTCAGGCAGGCTCCACACGGAACGTGAAGCCCAGCACAGGGTTCAGTCTCATGATCCTGGGATCATGACCTGACCCAGAATAGTCAGATGCTCAACCAACTGAGTCATCAAGGTGCCCCAAGGTTAGGACGGTTTTAAACAGCGGCTCTGTCTGTGCAGTCAGCGCACCCTTTGCACGGCGCCGGGTCTGAGGCTGGGCGTCTGTGTGACTACAGCTTACACCTCCCGCAGGTGCGTGAGCCCCAGGCGCCCACATCCAGGGACAGGCAGAGAAAGTAGAGCCTGGGTGTCCTAACAACGCCCTCCCCCCACCCCCCTGCCCCCGTCACCCCCTCCGCCAGCGCTGCCCGGGCGCACCTGGGCCGCAGAAAACACCGCGCAGCCCTGCCCTCAGTCGCCGGCCAAAGGAAACCAGAAACTTCCCGTTTGTCTCCACACAGGTGCAGGGTTTAGACAGGGCGGCTGAAACCTGAGAAAGGTAGAGAGATGTCTGGCGACGGAGCGCGGGGAAAAGAGGGGGGCAGGGAGCAAACGACAAAGGGGCCAATCTCAACCTAACCTGGGACACAAAAGTGCATTTCCTACAAATGGCTGAGCTCCGTAGCAAGTTAAAATATGCATCATCATTTTCTTAGGGCTCATCGATGACCCAGTGAAACCACAGAGCATGTTTTAGAAGGAAGAGCGGAGGCCGAAGGGCCTCCGTGAGCACCGAGGACATCACAGGTGCAGTGAGGGAGACGCAGGAGGCCCGAGACCCGGGGACGGACACAGGGGGCCATGGCGCGCTCCCAGCGCAGGCGGAGACGCAAAGCGGGGACATCAGCCAGCACGATGGTCCAGCTTTAGGAAAAGTGGTGAGGACCTCACTCAGCCAGAGGAAACTGCGGGAAGCCCTCCCCGGCCTGAAGGAAGACGTGCAGGTTTACTCGGAAAGAGCGACATATTCCAGGGAAAGTGAACACAGAATGTCCCGGACTAAGACATGTGATTAAGTTCCGGAATTCCAGAGATGGGCCCCCAGAAATATTGCCCAAACAGCAAATCCCCAGCAGCCTGGGGCGGGGAGGGTGCTGGTATCTGACTGTTTCCAGATGCCCTGCTGTAACGTCTAAGGCTCAGAGATTTTGGAGCAAATCTCTTCAAAAACCTGATGAAAACGAAGCGGGCCCCAAGAATGTATGTCTCTCGAAAACACTGTCGAAGCCAGAGAGAACTGGCAAGCGGTCCCAAACTCTCTGAGCCCACGATACCTCCGGCGCCTGGATCAAAGGGTCCTGCGAGCCTCCCTCAGGACCGACTCTAGGGAGGAGGGCAGCACGGACCGGGGGCGCCGAGTCCCACAGAAGGAGGGCTCACGTGGAGCAAAATGCACAAATCACGGCTGTACCAGAGAACTTAAGTGTAATCCTTGAGAATAAAGTTACGAGCTACAGGGCCCTCCTCCCCCAGCTCCGGTTCTCTTTCTTTCTTCCAAGAGAGCAAGGGGATTAGAATCCGCGGGCGTCACGAGTTCCTTTGAAATTGGTTTCTGGTCTGTTGCTGCCATCGGCCTCCCTGATGCGGTGGGGCTGCCGACCCCGATTGCCCCTTGCCCCTCCTTCCCCGAAGAGCCCACTCCCGCGCTTTCAATACATCCACGCCTATAGGTGCATCCTGGAAAAAGGACAGAGCGTAGCCTTTTTGCTTTTCTTTTAAACTGACATGGACGTCGGCTACAGATCTTATGTCACTACCTTCTCTCGCCGAGTCGCTTATAAAAATGAAGCCGTATTTCTTTATATAAACCCAGCCCGTGTCTTCGCTGGGACACGGTTTATCAGCATAGGCACACGCCTCATTCTGCGTATTCTTAGCTTTGGAAGCCACCGGTGCTCCCAACTCGCCTGTCCACAAACTGGCCACTGGGAACTTTGTCCTGTGTGGCCTCGGCTCTGGGGTGTGACAGGGGTTAGTCCCGTGGAAAGGGGCTGCGTGCTGGGAAGAGCCTCAGAGGGTCGCTGGGAGGGTCAAATGCAGCCCGCGTAGCCACGTAGCCGCTCAGACATCTCCTCCCGCAAGCAGGAGATACAAGCGTTTGGCCTACACTTTCTGTCCCTGACTTCGGACGCCCTCTATCGGGAGTCAAGTGCCCGACCCGCCCTGACCTTGTCGCGGAGGCGGTGGGCAGCCCTTCCTCGTGATCCGTGAAGCCCAGTTCTTCCGTGTTATGTCAGAATCGATGGCTATGTTTCTCTCATAACCTTCTGGGGTTGTTAGAACTGCGTTCCCTGTATACATGGGTTCGGAGAGAATGACTCTTTTCACTGCTACGTCGTTGTCACAGAAGGCGTACAAGGCTGAGGGCACCTCGGTGGGGAGTTTTCCCAGGGACCAGCCCTCCTGTCCCCTCGCTTCCTGCTTCCCGATGAAGAATATCTTCCTTTTTGAGCTTTGAGCAGGAATTCTGCAGCCTGGCTGGGCTCTCTTATTCCAGCTGTGTCTGTGTCAATTCTGGTAGCTTGTCTTTCAAGGTGGATGTGACACGTCATCTACCAGTCACCAATTTGTCATTTCCCACAGTCGTGATGGACGGTATCTTCATCTTTTTTTTTTTAATGTTTTTATTTATTTCTAGGAGAGAGAGAGAGACAGCGTGAGCAGGGGAGGGTCAGAGAGAGAGGGAGTCACAGACTGAAACAGGCTTCAGGCTCTGAGCTGGCAGTCAGCACAGAGCCTGACATGGGGCCCGAACCCACGAACCGCGAGATCATGACCTAAGCGAAAGTCGCTTAACCGACTAAGCCACCCAGGCGCCCCGGTATCTTCATCTTATATACAAATTTGAAGGGAATGCATCTGAACTTTCCTCATGGGGCTTTCATCAAGTTCTTCCAGAAGACTCTTCCATCTCTCCACTCCTGGGCAGCAAAGTCCTAAGTTATTCATAGAACCTTTTTGTTACACCTGATGAGATGATCACGCAAATTCTTTTCTCCCTGGTAATGAGTTGCAGTGATATATTTTTGATGGTGAGCTTCTTAATCCTCTTAGAATAAACCCTACTTGACTGTGACTGGCTATTTTCAATAACCTACTTGATTAGTCCAATATTTGATTTAGAAATTGTGTGTTTTCATTCCTAATGAAGCAGATCTATAATTTCCCTTTTGTTTTACAGTCCTTTGCCTGATTTTCAAATGAGACTTACAGGAGCTTCATAAGAGAGCTCACCTACTTCCCTTCCCATTGTATTCCCAGCATTTGAAGAGAGGATAGAGCCTCTGTTAGAACTCACTGAGAAGCTGTCTGCTTCTGGGCCTTTCTGGGACTTAAGATTCCTGGTGATAATTCCACTGTCTTTGATGGTTATTGATCTCTTCAAGTTTTAAATATCTTTTCATGTGAGTTTTACCATCTCATGTTTCTCCCCCCAGAAATGTATCCATTTCTTCTAGATTTCAAATTACCAGGAAATTTGCTCCCCCAATTGCTTTTTGTAAAATCCATTACATACGGATTATTTAACCTTGTTCACTTTGTATTTTATTTACCTGGATCTTGCTTCCTCTTCTGCGGTTCAGCTTTTCAGACATCTGTCTATCTTACTGATATTTTTCAAAGACACAGCTTCCATTGTTACCCACTTGTTATTTTTATTCTGCTTTCTCATTATTTTGGTTTAAGTCTATGCTTTTTCTAGCATTTTTATTGGAATGCTTGCCTTGTTTCAAAATCTTTTCCATCAAGCTCTAAATGTTCCTGGGTGGTCCTGCCTTGAGGTCTGTTCTCAGCAAGGTGTTGGCCCAGGCTGTATCATCTGAAGGCTTGAGTGGGGTTGGAGGAGCCATTTCCAAGATGGTGCCCCACATGGCTGTTGGCTGGAGCCCTCATGTTTTCACCACCTGGGCCTCCACCCAGCAGGGGTAGTGACAAGAGCTCTGTGCACCTCACTCCACCCAGCAGGGGTAGTGGCGAGAGAGAGACTACACTGCCTCTGATGACCTCCCCCAGACCACACAGTATCAGCTTATTCCAAGTGCATCACTGTGTTGATATTCTCATCTGCAGCCCTGTCCCCAGACTACCTTTCCTTGCTCAGCTGAATCCCTTGGCACTTTACCGCCTGAAACAATATTGCCCTGGCACCTTTGCTGGCTTTTCATTGTGGGTTCAGGTGACAGAGGTGTGAAAACCCATGCAATCAATCCTGCAGTCTTCGTGGGAAGCCCACAGTAACTATTCAGGGGAAATGGCTCCTGTCACTTGGAGCCTCCTCTTCTGGTGGGTTTTTAATCTGGAGCTATAGACCACGGATGGACACCAGGTCCTGTGTGATTTCTTGCAAATTTTGTGCAAAACTCCACGTTTTCGTGCATATGTATAGACCTGTCCAAGGAGACCCTCGTTTGAATTTCAAAGAAGGGTATATGAACCCAAAGTACTTAAGAATGGGTTTACAAGTGTGGTCCCCAGTGTGGAGCATAGAAAATCATATTAAAACATATTTATGTTTCAGCTTCAAAAACGTGAAAAGTTAGTTAACATGCAATATATGACTGGATAGGTAATATGCATTATAGAAATACACCTATTTCAGGGATGCATAGTGTTTAATAAAAGCTGTTTATTGATGAGTTTGCTATCAGAAATGTCAGAGTCCACTACTGTGTTGATAAGTTGACCTGGAACATTTTAGGAGACCTTCCTAACAAGTTCGCACAACTAAGTGCAGACACCTCAGGATCCTAGAAGTTCAGAAGGGGAACCCCAGCTCATTACCTGAGTCCTGTCCTGATCCTGAGGCCTATTCTGATCCTTAATCCTGTCCTGGTCCTGGGTCCTATCCTGACCCTGAATCCTATCTTACTCCTGGGCCCTGTCCTGATCCTGAGGCCTATTCTGATCATGGATCTTGTTCTAATCCTGAGTCCTGTCCTAGTCCTGGGTCCTATCCTGAACCTGACTCCTATGCTGATCCTGGGTCCTGATCTGATCCTGAATCCTGCCCTAATCCTGAGTCCAATTCTGATCTTGGGTTCTATCCTGATCCTGAATCCTGTCCTGGTCCTGGGTCCTGTCCTAATCACAAGTCCAATACTGATCCTGGATCCTATCCTGATCCTGAGTCCAGTCCTAGCCATGTGTCCTGTCCTGATCCTGGGTTCTGTTCTGATCCTGAATCCTGTGCTGATCCTGGGTCCTATCCTGATCCTGAGTCTTGTTCTGATCCTGAATCCTGTCCTGGTCTTGGATCTTGTCCTAATCCCGAGTCCAATTCTGATCCTAGATCCCATCCTGACCCTGAATCAAGTGTTTGCAGATGGAATCAAAGGAAAGACGAGGTTGTCCTGGATGAGGGTGGGCCTTCACTCAATGGCTGGTGTCCTTGTCAGAGAAAGAGGGGAGGTCAGGTGCGGACACAGGGAGAAAGGCCACGTGAGGACAGACTTAGGCTCCAGCTTGGGCGGGGGAGCTACTTGGACACTGGCGGCCCCGTGTGCTGGAAGTGGAAGGAAGGGTCCTCCCGTGGAGGCTTCGGGGAGTGCTCGGCCTGCGACTCCAGCTTGGACGTCCGGCCTGCAGAACCGCGTGGTGAGAAACGTCTGCCGTCGTGAGCCACCCAGTCCGTTGTGGCAGCCACGAAAAGCTAACACAGGTGGCAGAGATGAACACGGCCTCAAGGCCACGGACGCTGCTCCCATCGCCTCCACCCGACACCGACATGGAGGACTTGGTTCCTTTTCAGGGAACGTGTGAGGGGAAATTGTGAACTAAAGAAAACGTGCAGAACGTGACAACACTGAGGCTATTTTAAGATGAAACAAACAAACAAATATGATCTTCCTGGGGGAGTGGCACAAACAGGAAGCAGGAAGTGACCGTGGGCCAGCATCTCACCTGACCCTGGCAGGTATATAAAGGGCTCCTGGCCCAGGAGGCTCCACACCTGAACCCCTCCTCTCTGCACCTGCTTCTCTGACCGACTCCACCCAAAACCCACCAGAACCATGGGCTGCTGTGGTTGTTCTGGAGGCTGTGGCTCCAGCTGTGGGGGCTGTGGCGCCAGCTGTGGGGACTGCGGCTCCAGCTGTGGGGGCTGCGGCTCCAGCTGTGGGGGCTGCGGCTCCAGCTGCTGCAAGCCCTGCTGCTGCCAGGCCTGCTGCTGCAAGCCCTGCTGCTGCCAGTCCAGCTGCTGCAAGCCCTGCTGCTGCCAGGCCTGCTGCTGCAAGCCCTGCTGCTGCTCTTCAGGCTGTGGGTCTTCCTGCTGCCAGTCCAGCTGCTGTGTCCCCATTTGCTGCCAATGCAAGATCTGAGGCTCTGACCTCAGGTCTCAGGCCCCTCCTGCGGATCCAGGTTTCCCAAGCTATGACCTGTGCTTCATTGCTAAATTCTAAATCATACCTCAGATTCCATCACCCTTTAGAAAGAAGCCAGATTTGGCTGCCAGTTCCTTGGGAGAAGGCACTCTGGCATCCATTGTCTTCTGACAAATCCCTTCCCAGGTCACTCCCTGGCCATACCTCCCTCTCCTCCCCGGACCTCACCCGGGACAATCCGCCAAGGGGCATGTGTTTCACCTGAAATCCTCTTTTCCTCCAGGAAGCTAGTGCCGGTGCTGCACTCAGGACAAGGCTGTGGTTACAGGGCTTCCTTGGCTGCTTTTCATGTGAAACACCTGCTTTCTCTTAAACCCTATGTTGCAAATCAATAAAAACATCACGTTGACGAACTGAAACCCATAGCTTGTGCATTTCTGTCCTTGGCCGTTCCTATTGCTATGGTCACTGCTGTTCACGTTCTCATTCACTTCCAGACTTGAGGGGTTGGTGGAGTTGTTGGGGGACTGCTCACCCCATCGTCAGGATGCGGCTGGAGGTCACCCTGGCCACATCTCCTCCGCGGTCTGTCTCTTCTTTCCTCAGGATGCTCGCTTCCTCACATCTTCCAGCCATTGATGTGATGGTGACAGGACAGTCCCCGAGGCCAGGCCAGCAGAGAGCAGCTATTGGCAAGTCCTGCAGTTCTAGACTCTTCCTCCCCTCCCCCCCCAGGTCCAGACCTCTGCCACCTCCCTCATCTTCTAACTGCTGCAGGAAGAGCTGAATTCCTCAGTCTTGGTCACATGACCAGGGGCTGGGAATGAGACCTTGCCACCTTTTCCCACATTTGAGGGCTATGGCACACCCGGCCTCTTGCCACAGGAAGCTCACACACTGGCCTAAGGAAGAGAGTTCACCTTTCATATCTGTGTCCTCCCTGTGAGATGATTGAAATCATATCAAGTATTTTCTCTGACAGCAATGGCGTGAAACTAGAAATCAGTAACGGGAAGAAAATGGAAACATTCACACGTAGGTGGAAATTAACACACTCCTGAACCACCAGTGAGTCAAAGAAGAACTCAAAAGGGAAATCAGAAATAAAAACTCAATCTAAAAAGTTTCTGCGCAGCAAAAACAAACCAACAAACACAGTCGACAGAAGGAAAAGACCACCTACGGAATGGGAGAAAATACTTGTGAACCATGTCTGTGATAAGAGGTTAATACCCAAGACGTATAAGGAACCCACACAACTCAATAGCAGAACACCAAATAGCTGTTAAAAATTGGGCAAAGGGCCTGAACAGACATTTGAAGGCCAACAGGTCCATGAAAATGTGACTCAACGTCACTCGTCACCGGGGAAATGCAAGTCAAAGCCACGGTGAAATACCGCCTCGCACCTGTCGGAAAGGCTAGAATCAAAAAGACAAGAAATCAAAGGTGTCGGTGAGGACGTGGAGAAAGGGACCCCTCGTGCACTGCCGGGGGGAATGCACACTGGCGCAGCCACTGTGGAAAACAGTGCGGAGTTTCCTCAAAACGTTAAAAATAGAACTATCCAGGGGCGCCTGGGTGGCTTAGTCGGTTAAGCGTCCGACTTTCGCTTAGGTCATGATCTCGCGGTTCGTGGGTTCGAGCCCCGCGTCGGGCTCTGTGCTGACTGCCAGCTCAGAGTCTGGAGCCTGTTTCAGTCTGTGACTCCCTCTCTCTCTGACCCTCCCCTGCTCACGCTGTCTCTCTCTCTCTCCTAGAAATAAATAAAACATTAAAAAAAAAATTTTTTTTTAAATATTTACTATCCAAATTTGGGGCACTTGGGTAGCTGAGCTGGTTAAACGTCCAACTTCAGCTCAGGTCATGATCTCGTAGTTCGTGGGTTTAAACCCAGCATCAGACTCTGTGCTGACAGCTCAGAGCCTGGAGCCTGCTTCAGATTCTGTTTCTCCCTCTCTTTCTGCCCCTTTGCCTGTCACACTCTGTCTCTCTCTCACTCTCAAATATAAATAAGCATTAAAAAAATAATAATAATAGGGGCGCCTGGGTGGCTTAGTCGGTTAAGCGTCCGGCTTTCGCTTAGGTCATGATCTCGCGGTTCGTGGGTTCGAGCCCCGCGTCGGGCTCTGTGCTGACTGCCAGCTCAAAGCCTGGAGCCTGTTTCAGAGTCTGTGTCTCCCTCTCTCTCTGACCCTCCCCTGCTCGCGCTGTCTCTCTCTCTCTCTCTCTCCTAGAAATAAAAAAATAAAAAAATAAAAAATAGAACTACCCTACGACCCAGCAATTCCTCTACGGGTATTTATCAAAGGAAAGGAAGTCAGTGGCTTGAAGAGATACAGAAGCAATCCTAAGTGTCTGCCAGCAGATGAGTGCATAAAGACGGTGTAGTTTACGTACACAGTGACCTGTTACACAACATTTAGAAAGAAGGAAACCCTGCCATTTGTGACCACGTGGACTAACCTGGAGGACACTACTCAGTGAAGAGCCAGACACAGAAGGACAAATACTGCAGAATTTCCCGCGTACGTGGCATCTAACAACTTCGAACTCACGGTGACACGTTACAGAACGGTGGCTGTCGGGGGCTGGGGGTGGGGGAAAGGGAGGAGACGGCGGGCAACAACTCTCATCCGTGGGGCAGGCTGCTCCCGCGACCCAACGCACGCCTCGGGGCCACGGTGGCAGTGCTGCGTTGCACCCTGGGAGCCGCGAGAGAGGAGATGCTGAACGTCCTCACTACAAACCACAGGAGGGTAGGTGTGCGAGCTGCCGGGTGTTACCCGGGTGGCGTGAGCACATCACAATGTGTCTGCCCGTCCAAACGTCTCACGGTGTGACCGAAACTCGTGCCGTCTTCATCAATCACCCCTCCATAAAGCGGGAAAAAATATGCAAAGTTCTCAGGTGCCCTTGGAGGACTTTGGGAATCAATCTGTTATTCTGAACAGGAGGAAATAAGGAAAATATGTTCTTTGTTGGGTACACAAACTCTACCTTCCGGCAACTGAACTTTACGTATTGAATCTATTGACCCGGACCCAACCAGGTTTAGAAACAACTAGCTTTAAATTCATTTGTGAGTCAAAAAGGGAGGCTTAAGGCCATTAGCTAAAGCATGTACGGCGCTGACGAGGCTACCGTGCAGAACGCTGCATTCGGGCTATTTCCAGCCCCTCGGTTCTCCTTTCCTGGGGACAGGGTCAGAGGGCAAGCGGCGGCGCCCCGAGGTCTTCCTGCAGCTGGGCACAGCCATGTGATTTGTGTGAGCTCGTGAGCAGAAACCTAAGTGCAGTTTCCCACGTGCACTTTCCCTTCCTCCAGGGCCGTTGCCGTTCCCAGAGCGGCTGCTCCCCCAGCCCGAGCCCCCGGGGAGGAAGTGCAGTGACCCGGCAGCCGGCGGGCGGCGGCATGGAGCGCCAGCAACAAGTAAGGGCTGAGCTGTGGGGGCGGCGGGGTCTGCGGCGCGAGTGACTGGCCTGTCCTGGCCGACCCAGGAACGCGGGGCAGGGGAGCACCGGTTGTGGCCTCGGTCCAGTGGCCAGTGGGGATGCAGAGGAAATTGTTTTCAGAGGCTGAAACACAGCGATTATGGGTTTGGTGTCACTGTCCCAGGTCACGTGTCTCTGGACAAAGGCTCCGCAAGCTCAGGGCTGCTCTGCGTTCGCTGGGCATTAAAAATTAGCTTGAGGTCCACCTTCGAAATAAGCCGAAAAAGGCCTCTGTCGCTTGGAGGAGAAAGCCTAGAGGTTCAGAGAGGCCAGAGCAGCACAGCGTCGTGAGAGTCCATGTTAACATCTCCCTCTCGAGAGATGCGGGTAAGAGACTGACGAGGCAAACCAAGCGCTGGGAGAAAATTACATGTGAGATCGTACGTGGTACATGAGAGCCTATCATCGTACATAATGATTATACGTATCTGTGGCTCCTGGGGGGGCTCCGGGGGGGCTGTGGCTCCTGTGGCTGCTGCCGGGGTGAGGTCTGAGGTGCTGGCCACAGGCTCAGGGGGCCCCCGTCCACGCGGGCTCCCCGGCCGTGGCGGCCGCACATTGCGGGCCGCGAGCAGAGCTCTGCATCGGCCAGTGTGTCCTGAGCTCTTGCAGCACAATCGTGGGTCGTCGGCCTCTGGACTGTGGCGGCCCCGGTGCCCAGACCTCAGTACTCAGCTCCGCAGCCCTTCTGGCCACGAAGGCTCAGCGCCGTCGCCTCCCTCACCGTCCCTGATCTCGCTTCCACACCCCTCGGGGCCGCGGGACCCCACGCCCCTGGGTGCCTCCAGTGAGCTTGTCGGGAGCGTCCCAAGTCAGACGCCCTCCGGCCGGGGCCCCTGCTGGCCGGCTCCCCGGCCCGCCGGCGCCCCTCACCGCACTTGGGCTGCCCGAGCCGGGGCTATCGTTGAGCTCCGGCTGGGGACACGGAGGCATCGGTGCCGGGGCCTCTCTGAGAGAAGGGTCTCTGGGCCCTTCCTTCTTTCTTGGCCAGGGGTCAGGTCCTTTGCTCGTTGCTGGGATTCTCTGCTAAGTGTTCAGTCTGGATCTTCCAATTAAGTACAACCAGGGCCTCCGGGGAGTCTGTGTTTCAGCTTCCACAGGTCACACGCATGTACATTTACACGATCCCACTCCCGTTTGGGACCAACACCCCAGCCCCTCACGGTCCCTCCGGTGTGAGTTTGCTGGCCGCCTTCACACAGCACCCGGGCTTCAGCCGCAGACGGTCCCCGTCCCGTCCTGGGGGCCTGAGCCGGAGGTCCAGGCGGGGGCAGGGCCAGGCCCCGGAGGTCTCTCTCCTCATGTGCGACGGCCGCCCCCCCCCCCCCGTGTCCTCATGGGCCGTCCCCTGCGCCTGCCTCATCTCCGTGCCCACCTCTCCCCTTTCCCGGTGCAGCGCGTCTCCCTCTGAGCCCATCGTGTCTGCATGGCCCCGCTCCTAGGCCCCAGGAGCGCGCACACTGACCCCCGGGCAAGCTGCACACTGACCCCCGGGCAAGCCGCACACTGACCCCCGGGCAAGCCGCACACTGACCCCCGGGCAAGCCGCACACTGACCCCCGGGCAAGCCGCAACCAGAGCGTGTCAGCTCAACAACGTGGAAATTTCTCAACGTTCTTCTCAGCTTCGGTTAAAACCGAGTAAGTTTGATAAGTTCGTTTAGTGAGGTTGACCAGACACCAGCCACAGCCCCCCCACGAGAGCTCCCAAAGGTGCTGGGTCACAAAAGGACGTTTGAAGGTCACTGAGCTGTTCAAAGAGTCCTCAGAGCCAGCGACCGAGGGAGTTCGGAATCCACGAAGGCCAAAAGCCCATGGGGAAGCCCAGGGGGACAAGCCCTCCCCGAAACTTGTCAGAGGCTGGCCCTCCCAAGCACCTGCAGTGGAGCCCGGTGTCCTGAGATTCCTTGTGAAGTCACCCCGGCTGGTCTCTTCCTACTGAGAAAAATGCAAGGGCACGGCTCGTAAAGAAACACGCCCTTGAGCAGGTATTGGAGCCCCCCCCACCCCCAGTGAAGTCCCAAGGAGCCAGAACCCAAAAATCACAACACACACACACACAGGCCTCATGAGAGAGAGCGGGCTGCATCCACAAACAGAAGACTCAGTCGAGCAGGAGCTGAGAGTACCAGGCACAGCACAGAATAAGAACGTTAGAAAGAACTAAAGAAATAAAAGACCCGCTTGGAAACAGGAGCAAGAGCTGGGCCTAAAGCCACCGCATTGGAGCAGCAAACACAGAAATTCTGAAACGAAAACTATAATCATTGAATTTTAAGACTCGTGGGGTCTGGCGAGGCCGGATGGAGAGGGAGTTAATGGGACAATAAAGACGGACGTGTTATCTATAACTCAGCGTGGACACAAACACGGGGAATTTGCGAGTAGGCACGGAAGGTTGAGCAAGAGAGGCTAGCACGCAAACAGCCAGGCTCCCAGAGGGGGCGACGGGCGTGCCGGGGGGGGGCCGACGTTCGGCGACAATGTGGGAGAATTTACGAGAATTCATGAAAAATGCTTGTACTTAGATTACTGGGTTCCAAACAGGATAAACAGCGGCACGCACACACTCAGCACAGTGAAACTGAGGGAAAGCCAGCCTCCCGGCAACTGCTGAGCAAGCCTCTTCTTTGTGCCTGGCGCTACCCAGGCGCTAGCGACACGGTGGACACAGTAAAAGCAACAAAGTCTCGGTCTCGTGGAGCCGACACTTGACAAAACACAACCTGGGCCATTAAATTCGAGTATTCGAAAGGAAGAAGCTGAAACAGGGAAGGAGGTCCATCTGAAGGGGTGATTAGGGCGAGCCTCCTCAGGAACGTGTCCTTACAGACTCAGCAAAGCAGTGAGACATGGGTTGCCCAGGGAAGCACCTTCTCGGCAGCCAGTGCAAAGGCCCCGAGGCAGAGGTATGCCCAGAGCGTTTGGGAGAACTCCTCAGATCCACTGCCAAGGTGGGACATTTTAGCACATCTCTGTTAGCGTGGGATCCAACGGCCAGTAAGATCAGCAAGTTCATGGAAAGTCTGAAGCACACAATAAGTAGGTTAAATGCACTGGGTACATATAGACTCTTACACCCAGCAATTGAAGAACGGCCATTTTCAAACCCACATCAGAGCTGAGTATGGCTGTCACGTACTCACTGTAAGGCTGATCTCAGCACAGTTGAATGGAATGTTCTTCAAGCACTCAATGACTTTTGAAAATCATTATCACAAAGATAACTGTAAAAGCCCCGCATTTCTGGAACTTTAAAAACATGCCACCCCATAAGGCATTTAGAAAAGATTTTACATCAAAACCGGCCTGACAGCCTTGAAATAGCACAGACTTACAGAGGATTTACGGCCCTACGTGTTTACATGAAACTGAGTGCGAGGGGCCTTCTCGTAGGATGTGGAGAGTGCAGGCGGAGGTCACCCGGAAAGCACGGATGGGAACAGCCGACCCCTCCTGGCCCCGCGGGGACCCTGCCGTCATTGCGGCCCCCCGCCGGCCCCGCCTGACGTCAGCGCCCCTGCCCAGCCAGGCCAGGTCCACCTGACCTCCACCCCGTCCCTATGCTGCCTGACCTTCGTCACAGGAAGGCAGAGGCTGGCTCCACAGTCCGCGAGGTCACCGGGCCGTGGGACCTCCATGCGGAAGCCGGCCCAGCCTCTCGCACGGTGCCTGGCCTGGTTCTGACGCCGCGGCCCCAGTAAATGAACGTGCCGTCCGCACTCCCCCCATCTGTCACTCGGATGCGTCTCCTGCCCTTGCAGAGGGTCCCTCCCTGGCCACTGTCCTTCCTGTGCCGCTTCCTGTGTCCCGATGCCGGTGCCGGCCACCTGGGGACCCCGCAGGGAGGCACCTGCTTCCCCCGTGACCGAGGGTGCCAGCCCCGGGGCTCGCCGAGGAATAACTCGGCCCTCGTTAGGGGACCCCGGCCCACCCCTGGGACTCTTTGTGGAGACTGTCCAGGGAGGTGCTAAGAAGCAGGGCCTGGAGACGTTTGCAGCTCGTGCCGGCGAGGCTTTCCGGGAGGCAGGGAGCCCTCCAGTCGGCGAGGGGGGGATGTTCAAGGTGCTGCTACAGGCTGAGTTGCGGCCCCCAAACTCATGTTGAAGCCCCAATACCCAGCACCCCAGAATGTGACCATATCTGGAGGCGGGGACTTTGCAGAGGTGACTGAGGAATCACAGGGTCACCGGGGGGAAGGGGGGGTTCTGATCCCAGGTGACCGGGGTCCTTGTAAGAAGAGGGATCAGGACACAGACACGCACGGAGGGACGGCCCCGTGAGGACACGGGGGGGGGGGACGGCCCCCAGGACGGGGACGCCAGGTGCCACACACAGGGAACCACAAAGGGCTCAGCATCTCTGGAAGGTGACGAGAGGGTCTCAGGTGGCAAGTGGGTCCACGGGAACCGTCACAGGACGTGGAACTGCTTTGCCAAGTAGAGGGCGCTGGACGAGGGTGGGCTGTCCAGACAGAGGACAGGTGAGAGGGACAGAGGGACAGACACATGTCCTCTGCGTGGGGCCTGGGGCTGAGGGAGAGGGAGGCGAGTGCCCACTTTGTGCACCTTCCGCACGATTTGACCTCCTCCATTTGCATGCGTGCAGATGTTGTCCTTTATTTCCTCATAACTGGAAACGTGGGCCCTCTGATCACCTTCCCCGAGTGCCCCAACCCCAGCCCGCCTCTGGCAACCCCCAATCTGTTCTCTGTTTCTATGAGTTTATTTCTCATTTAAGATTCCACATAAAAGTGCAATCGTACGTATTTGTCCTGTTTCTGGCTTATTTCACCCAGCACAGGACCCTCAAGTTCCGCCCACGTCGCTGTGGACGACAAGATTTTGATAACACTTAAAAGCGATCCCGTGATGGGGACAGAACATCCAAACAGACGATGTCCAGGCAACAGCGCACCCGGACGTGGGCGCGCCCTGCGTTCGCCAGGAGGCCGCCCACGGCCACAGTCACTATCACCAAGCAGCCTGCTGCCTAAGCCAGATGTGCGGGAAGTCAGACCGTTATCTCCGGCAAGAAGTCCAGAGATCCGAACTGTAATCCTGGCCCCAAACAGCCGGGACCCCGTAACTGGCACCTGCCTTAACTGTTGTCCAGCGGCGTGGGGTGCCCGGCTTCCCGACAGCCTCCGCGGCCCCGCAGGGCACAGCCGAGCCCCCCTGTGCGCCCGGCGGGCGGGCTCCACCCGAGGCCAGTGCTGGAGGCCGACTCCCTGGTCACAGCAAGCTCCTAGAGACAGCGACACGGTCTGCTGCTGGTGTTTGGTCATGTCCAGTGTGCGGCCGGTCCCAGACGAGGGGCACACGGAGTCGCACGGACAGAGTCAGGCTACCAGCACAGTAGCCGCACACGATGGCTAACAGCCAGGCGGGACCCCGGCCTACGTCCTTGCCAGCCTGAGACCACCCTCAGCAAGGGGCTGCCCACTGAGCCTCGTCCTCACCGCGGCTCCAGACCCAGGCCCCCTAGAGACACCCCAGAGGACCTCGGCCCCTGGGTCCACATCCAACACTTTCACACGTGCCACGAATTTCACCGTCACCCACCCACCCTCCCACGGCCCTCCCAGACCCCTCCCAGCAGGGCGCCATGACCCTGCCCTCAGGTCGACTCCCCTGGCTGGACCCTGCCCCGCCCTGCGCCGGCTGGTGTGTCTGCCCGCCCATTCGAGGACAGGCTGGGACTGAAAACCAAAGCTGAATGCTTCAGACTTTTGCACAACGACATGCTGAACTTCCAGGCTATCAGGGCGAAGAGGGAAACACTCTGGCTACATACTGTTCACTGGCCCAGAGAGAGACCAGGCCGGACCCGTGGATGATGGAAAGAAAATCCTCACCGAGGCTCCAGGTCCCGGGAGAATCGGTCAGGGGGTGGGGGGTGCAGAAGAGTCCTCAGAAGTGGCTGGTCCTGTGGCCAAGCTCACCCTGACCACATGGAGATTCAAGAGCAATTCTTTCTTTGACCACAAGGGGGCGCCAGGTGTCGTTACAGCCTGGAGACCTGACCGGCTGCCCTGAAATGGGGCCTCTGCTGGCGGGCTGTGTCCTGGGCTCTGTGCCTCGGTGTTGGTATCTGTAAAGTGGGGTCATGATCGCGCCCACCCCTCGGGGCTGAGCTCAGTGAACATAGCAGAGGACTGGGCCTGCTCACCCCCTGGTCTGCCCTGCCCCCACAGTGACCGCCAATGGGTGTCGGCATGGTCCCATCAGGACGGCGGCCACCCTGGCGGAACAGGCACTCAGCGAAGGGCCACGGGCAGATGTGCGTCTGGGGGGCTGGCACGGATGGTGCCGGGAAGTCAGCTCCGGGCAAACCAGGCCTGTAATGGTGATTGCTGAGCCACCCGGGTTGAGCTGCGAAGCCCCTCGTCGGCAAGGCCTCCAGGAAACGAAAGCAACACAGGCTCTTCTGAGCCCGGGGCCGGCGCCTCCCGGGGGCATAGGGGGCAGCGGGCGGGGGGGGGGTTGGGGGCTGCGCACTATGTCGCGAATGATGGGATCCTGCCGGCACACTAATTGAGGCTTCGGAGCAATTAAGCACAAATTCATGTCTGTACAAATATGACCTTCAAAGGCCTGGGAGTGGGGAGTGGGCAGAGGGGAAGGGCAGGAGGGAATGCTCAGGCTTCCTCGCCCCGACCCTTCCCGCCCTTGCAGCTCGAGCTACAAATGCTTTAGTGCTTTATGTGTCTGCCTGGAGCCCAGCTGAGCTATGGACAGACAGTTCTGCCCTCCTCGTCCGTCAAGCTCTCCCGTTCCCCAGGGTCTGAATTCCCTGGGACAGTCCCCGATGTCAGGTCAGGACTATGACCCTGGGAGCAGATCAGCAGGAGCCATGCAGGCCTCCAGCTGAGTCCCAGGGCCCTGGTCCATCTCACCCATGAGACCCGGCACAAGTAAGTCAAGTCCAGTGCTCTGGAAAGAGTGCAAAACAACCCAGAAAAAGAATGGGTGTTTTCAAATTTTAAAAACACAAAAATGATTTCCCTGGGGGAGTGGCACAAACGGGACCCAGGCGGTGACCTTGGGGCCATGGCACCCAGTGTTTTTCGGTCATGTAGTGGTCTAGACATTGCTGCGAAAGCATTTGGTAGATGTGACCAACATTTGAACCACTTTAAGTAAAACTGATGTGGGTGGGCCTCGTCCAATCAGTGGAAATTCTTGAGAGTAAAGACTGAGGCTTCCAGTGAAAGAAGGAATCCCCTCAGGACGGTAACTTAGAGACCTTGCCTGAGCTCACACCTGCCCACCGGCCCTACGAGTTTTGGATTTGCTGATCCCTGCAACAACGTGAGTCCACGGTGATGGTGGCATGCCACAGTGTGGCAGGGGGTGGGACGGGCAGCAGGAAGCTAGCCAAGACCCAGATGATTCATGACAATGTCTGAGACCTTCCGGGGCCTCCAGAAATAGTCAGGGTAGGGGTTGCCACACGGGTCTGGAGGGTCTGTTTGAATAAAGAGAAGGTTTCAAGATAGACACCTGTGTCATGGGGGGCGCCTGGGCGGCTCAGTCGGTTAAATGTCTGACTTTGGCTCAGAGTCATGACCTCGTGGCTCATGAGTTCAAGCCCCATGTTGGGCTCTCTGCTGACAGCACGAAGCCTGCTTCAGATCCTCTATCCCCCTGTCTCCCTGCCCCTTCCCCTCTGGGGCACGCTCTCTCTCCCATTCTCTCAAAAATAAATAAGCATTATTTAAAAAAAACAAACAAAACTCTTGTGTCTTACTGTGATTGGGACATAATTTGTACCAAAGCCAGTGGAACCTCCGTACTGTGACCACAAAGGGTGAAGAGTGGTGCCCACCCACACGTGGCCCATGACACCACACCCTTACCATCACTAAGGGTCCCAAAGCCCTTTTGTTTGTGGGAGTCAGTGTGTCCCAGGATAGTGGAAATTAGTGCTGCGAAGATTTTAGAGTATTTGTTTACGAATTCATCTAAAATAACACTGATCGGGCACTTGGGGGGCTCAGTCGGCTGGGCGTCTGCCTCTTGGTTTCAGCTCAGGTCGTGATCCCAGGGTCATGAGATCGAGCCTTGTGCTTAGGATTCTACCTGTCTGTCAGAAAAGATAAAGATAAAAATAAAAATAAATAAAATAACACTGAAAAGGTGGCCCCAGAGAGCAGATTTCCAGTTCCAGGATAAACAAGTCCTAGGGACAAGATTTACAGCCTAGTGTCTACTAGGTTACAAGCACGATACGTTACAATTGTGTACGAGTGTATGCAGTCCTGTGCTGGGCGTCTGAAGGGCAACAATGTATCACTGTGTGTGGTGACAGATGTTAACTTCACGGTGTATCCCCGCATCAGACCACTGTGTTGTACCCTGAAAGTGATCAATGTTATATGTGGCTCTATTGCAATATTACTTGGGAGAAATAAAATTCAATTTTATAAGCAGGGA
Source organism: Hyaena hyaena (assembly GCF_003009895.1). Taxonomy (NCBI): domain Eukaryota; kingdom Metazoa; phylum Chordata; class Mammalia; order Carnivora; family Hyaenidae; genus Hyaena; species Hyaena hyaena. The sequence goes on along the minus strand of NW_024082057.1, from coordinate 11,838 downwards.
TTTTATTCCCATGATAATAAAAGGTTAACACCGAAAAAATGAAAAATAAATAGAATCACAAGAGTAAGCCTGTTACATATAAACACAAAGGGCATATTTTTGTGGAGAGCAGTCACTCCTCTGTCTCCTCACCAAAACGGTGGTAAGGGGCCCATGTAGTCACCCTGTTCCAATACCACCCATCACATGGCTTCCAGAAAGTCCCACCATTCACTCATGAAAGACAGAGTAAAAAGGGAAAGTGGTATCTTGTCACAATTGTGAAGAGAGCGTGGACTTCGTGGACACCCTGAAGGGGTGTCGGGGACCCCAGTTTGAGAACCACTGGCACAGGGGTGAAGACAGTGAGTTCTGGAGCCAGAGGCCTGGAGTCAAGTGTCAGGCCCCACCACCTGGTCACCGTGGGACCTGGGGAAGTGGCCCGACCTCTCTGTGCTTCAGGTTCCTCACGGCAGACTGGGAGCCGTCATGGCCTCTCCGCCCCAGGGTTTCGGGGTCAAGGAGAAGCCGGCCGAGAGCCTGCAGCCGTGACAAGTCGCTTGCTTGGGGTCACGGAACAACAGGAAGGCAGCAGTGGGATCGGCCGAGCAAACAAAACAGCTCTCTGAGATGGTTAAGCCATTAGCTATAAGGAAGCTTTAAACTCGCATTCCGGACATATTTTAGAGAGTCGCCTCCATACGGAGGGGCAGGCGGCTACGGACCTGGGGGGACATGTCCTGTGGGCCGCACGCACCCAAACCAGGATCCAGGGGGGCCTCGGGGGGGGAGGGGACAGAGGCCCAGGTCCCCACCCGGCCCGCCCACTGACGTGCTGCCCAGGACAGGGCCCCGGGGCGCCGCGTCCTGGGTCCTCCCCCCACCTCCCTCGCACGGAGGCCCTCTGTCACCTGCCCCTTTGTGCCACCCCCGCCAGGCCCTGGGAAATGGTTTCCTAACGGACCCCTCGTCGAGTTGTCCTCCGTCCGCCATCACGACACAGACAGATCGCAGTCTGTGCAGCGACCCACCGAAGCCTGGGCGTCGTCCCTGGGGCCTGTGCCTGCTGCGGCCACGTTACAGGGGCTGCCGCGTCCCCGTGCTGCGCCCGTGTCCCCCCGCTGCCACATCCCTGGGCTGTGCCCGTGTCCCCTACTGCCACGTTACAGGGGCTGCCACGGCACCAAGCTGCATGCCATGCCCACTGCTGCCACATCCCCGGGCTGCACGCCGTGGCAACTCAAGACAGTGACACACTCAGTGACACATGACATGTCCCTTCCTTTCCCGAGACTGCTGTCACAAGTCACCACGCTGCTGGTCTAAGACAGAAGTGTCCTGTCTCCGGGTCAGGAGGCAGAGGCCGACATCAAGCCGTGGGCAGGGCCGGCTCTGGAAGCTCTGGGGAAGGACACTTCCTGTCTCTCCCGGCTCCTGGGCCGCAGGTGTCCCTGGGCTGGTGGCCACTTCAGTCCTGGGTCTGCCCTGCGGTCACCTGCCCCCCCACGTGTCTGTGTCTCTTCTTCCTATGAGGACACGGGTCCTGCTGGATTAGGCCCACCCTTAGCAACCTTCTTCGTTTGATTATATCCGCAAAGATCCTATTTGCAACTAAGGTCACGTTCCCAGGCGCCAGGTTAGGCCACGATTTAACCCCGGGCTCTGTCCCATGCCGGCTCATTGGGTTACACTGTAACCACTTATTAAGAACTCTAACCAGCCGTGTTGTTTACTTTCCCAGACCACAGAAACCTGAAACCAGGCCGGGATGGGGCCCCCCGAGCGCCCAGAGATGCACCCCCCTCCACGGGCTGCCCTCCCTCCTGCACCCCTGCTCCAGGCCCAGCCTGTGGGGGGTTTACATCTCAAGGGGAGACAAACAGGAAACAAACAACAGATAACTTCACGAAGCTGGTTGTGCTGTAAAAACGGGAAAGTGGGGAGCAGAGGGTTGGCAGGAGGAGAGGCAGGGGTCAGGTGGGCCAGTCAGCCTTAGCTCGTGGCCATGTGGCAGCCTGCGAGCTCGTGTCTGCGGGGGGGGCAGCCTGCGAGCTCGTGTCTGCGGGGGGGGCAGCCTGCGAGCTCGTGTCTGCAGGGGGGGCAGCCTGCGAGCTCGTGTCTGCAGGG